>NC_051334.1:59354106-59367211 GCF_015220235.1 Choloepus didactylus | reverse complement strand
GGGAGCCTCAGTACTTGGTTGTACACTGCTTAAGGATAGGCTCTGATCTTCTCAGGATGCTATCCAGAGCTGACTTGCCCTTGTTATGGAGTGGAGCAAAGGATAACTCAGATGAAGGCAATGAAAGAGAAAAGGCACCCCCTGCTTAATCAACTGGTTGGTGGGCAGAAGGGAGTGCAGCAACAAATGTGCACTGGCCAAAATTGGTTTATGGCTAGATTAACCCAACAGGAGGCCTCAGTAAGCTCTGGCTCTAAAGTGTATTTCAGTTACAAAGTGCCAGTTGGGGAAAGAATTAGTTTACTGAATTACATTCCCATAAAATCCTACCAGAATGGGGAAGCAATGTGAATGCATAAAGGTGAATTTGCTGTGTTCTCAGAACACAGAATCCCAAACAGCCAAAATAAAGGGACTCAGAGAAATCTGCTATGACCCAAAATAGCTGGTGTTTGCTGTCAGACTCATTGAAAGTTTCTGTGCCCCAGTACTGCCTGATCCAGGTCAGGATAAAAGACAGAGTTCAGCCCAAAGCAAGTGTGGGGCTGGGGCTGGCATGGGGCCTGGTGCAGGGGGATTTGAGTTCAACCAGTAGATGTGCTGTTTACCAACCACTTGCCCACCACATCTGTTCGTGGGAGTCCCCCGAGTGCCCATGGCTGCTTCCCTGGCATCCAGCAAGCATGTGACTTCCCCTAAACTGAGCCTCTTTTGATATATGGGGAAATGCATCTTTTCAACCTTCTTTTCAGATCAGGAGAATGGGAAGAGAAAGTAGGCAAGAAAGGGGAGATGATAAGGAAGCAAAGAGTAGGGCTCAAAGGATACCTCACCTTGCCTCACCTGCCCCACCCACTGTGTGAAGCCACAGAGTGTTTCCCCACCATGCAGTGGGTGTCTCCCCTGAGAAGTTGTAGACTTAGGGAGATAAACACAGAAGGTATATAGTTCCCTCAATCACTGTTCAAACTAAAACAAAGGACTTCCATTCCGCACCAGGGTCCTCTTCGATTCCAGACACACCAGCATGGTAACCCTGCTGAGACTGGCACAGACTAAGAGGGCATCAGTGGTCACCACTTAGTTCTTTACATAGCAAGCACCCCAGGTGGCAGTGCAGTCAAGACCGCCTCTAGAAATGTGGAGGATTCATGGATCTATAGAAACTCTGGCCGCCTCAGTTCTAGGGTTTGCTATACTGCTCAGTTCCTCTGTGGAGACGGCATCTGGATGAATCAACTGCTAGGTTTTGGAGGA
This sequence comes from Choloepus didactylus, assembly GCF_015220235.1. Classification (NCBI taxonomy): domain Eukaryota; kingdom Metazoa; phylum Chordata; class Mammalia; order Pilosa; family Megalonychidae; genus Choloepus; species Choloepus didactylus. Next base: position 59,365,954 of record NC_051334.1, on the reverse strand, counting down.
TTCCAACTGACCTTGACCTTTCCTGCCTCCACCTGCCCACTCCTGCTCATCACTATCCTCAGTAGGGGGGTCAGTACCTGACATTTCCTTAGTCAGTCTCTTTTGTCCAGATAATTTCTTCAAGTAGCACTGCATCAGCTCATTGCAAAACACCGTTGGGAATGTACAAGATCACATACTCACTCTTTGAGTTCCTATTGCACTTCACCTTAGCATAAACCTGTAACAGTTTACATTTGGCCCCTAATGAGAATCCCTTTCATCCATTGAGTAGATCAGAAAGACACTTTGTGCACATGATCTCCTGAGAGCCTCTCAACAAACCTGGAAGGCAGACAAGCCTGGAGGGGTCAGCCATTTGTATTTGTACAGAGAACCAAACACAGGACAGAGATGTTAGATGAACTTGAAGGTCATGGAACTTGTAAGTGACATGGACTGGGCAAGAACTCTCTCCCCCAGCTCTGAGTTCGGTGCTCTTTCCTCTACACCAGGCATCCCTTTTCTACACATGCACAGAAGGACTTGGCATTGCTGGGTGAAATTCAGCTGGCAATTCTGCTTTCCAAACTGGATGCACTGCCCCCCCCCCCCAGGATCCATTTATCAGGTGCTGCTGTATCCCATTCCACAAACTCTACCAAGAGCTGAGAGACATCAAAGACTATGGGCTGGACAAAACTCCTTCATTCAGTGGGATTATTATCTGAGGTCCTGCCAAGAAAGCATTTAATTCCTTCCAGACAGATGTAAAGAATTCACTTGCTTTTTAAGAGTTTAGTTAAGAGCACATGTAAGATCTTTTTCCATCTTGTACTCCTTCAACAAGCATTTATTAAATGCTACTCTCACACACTGCTTGAAACCTCTTGAGAGGCAGTTTATGCTTACTTTGTAATGAGCTCTCTTCATGTATTATATGTTTAGTTTTCACAATTTTACCAGACCAATACTTTAACTAACCCACTTTACAGAGGAGGAAACTGAAGCTCAGAGAGGTGAAGTGACCTGTGCAAGCTGGTACATTTTGAATGACATAAGAAAAACACAGAGTGCTTACTACAGAACCTCACTCAAGGGAGTGAAAACTGACTAACCCTTTTGGGCAGGTGAAGGCAAGACTCTTCAGGGTGAAAGAGGCCTGTGAGTAGAAGATGGAATTTAGATAGGTGGAGATGGGAGGGAAGGCACATCAGCAGAGGAGTCAGTGTTGAGCAAAGGCACAGGGTGGGGAAGGTTCAGAGGATGCTCCCAGAGAAGCAAAATATCCAGATTGTATCCAGGTTAACTGGAGCCTAGAAACCTTACAGCCATCCTTCACTTCACCACCCTCTCCCCATTCTCCACTCCCCAATTCCATCCAGTCAGTCTCCAGAGCCTGACCATGACAACCCTTAAAATTCCTCTCTGCCTCTCCATCCCCATGGCAACTGTCTGAAGGCTCACTTTCATACCGTCTTGCTCCTTACCCTGTTTCCTGTCTGGTCTGTCAGGTGATAGTCTGTCCCTCAGTGAGGCTGCAAAAATGCAAGTCTGATCCTGTCACTGCCTGCTTAATAATCCTGTGAATATATAAGATTCTAAAGGCTCTGCACCTCTTGAATCCTTTTCACTTTTGCAGTCCAATCTCTTCTCATCCAGGGCACTGCAGTATAACAATCTTTTCTGGGTCCTAATTAGGGCGACGAATTAATTAATAATTACCTAAAGGCTTTCTGAAAGCAGGGATGAGTGAATGAATGTCGTGTGTAAGCCCAGTCAGGAAAGGAAGCCTAGTGCCATCTGCTACCTTCCAAGAAGACAAGGTCCCCTCCACCACTACCACAACCACCATCACGTCTGCCTTACGTGAGAATGAAGCAGACCTATTTCTTTGCAAGACCCGTTAGCCAATCTTGGAACGTTGTATCAGACTGCAGAATATAGGAAACCTATGCCGTCTTTTTCTATTCTCACACCTCAACCCCTGTGTTCCTAGCTGTCATTTCTGCCCTTGTCCCACCCCTGCTGGGGCCGCCCCTTTTCCTTTCTGCCAGCGGAAGTCGCCGTGGAAGACCCGCCTATATCCTCTGTAGTGTTACTTGAGTGCGTGGCAGGAGAGGCGGAGCCACTGGATGTTTTCACGCGCGCTTGCAACTGCTGCAATTACTGGTGCCGTCTGCTCACGCAAATCTGCTAGCGTGGGAACGAGCTTTGGCATTGAGAACGTCCGGATAGTTGCTGCAAAGACTGTATTGACGTTAGTGGCTTCAGCGGCGGCCTCTTCTTAAGGTACAGATAACTGCTTTCTGCAGAGATCCCGGACATTTTTCGTAGATTGCTGTAGGCTTTGCGCGCCTAGCAGGAGACATGCCTCGCGGACGTAAGAGTCGGCGCCGCCGCAACGCAAGGGCCGCAGAAGAGAACCGCAATAATCGCAAGATCCAGGCCTCAGAGGCCTCTGAAACCCCGATGGCCGCCTCTGTGGTCCCGAGCACCCCGGAAGACGATGTGAGCGGCCCAGAGGAAGACCCGAGCACCCCAGAAGAGGCCTCCACCACCCCCGAAGAAACCTCGAGCACTGCTCAAGCGCAAAAGCCCTCGGTAGCCCGGAGCAATTTTCAGGGCACCAAGAAAAGCCTCCTGATGTCCATATTAGCCCTCATCTTCATCATGGGTAACAGCGCCAAGGAGGCCTTGGTCTGGAAAGTGCTGGGGAAGTTGGGGATGCAGCCTGGCCGGCAGCACAGCATATTTGGAGATCTGAAGAAGGTCGTCACTGAAGAGTTTGTGCGCAGAGGGTACCTGATTTATAAGCCAGTGCCGCGCAGCAGTCCCGTGGAATACGAATTTTTCTGGGGCCCTCGAGCTCACGTGGAATCGAGCAAGCTGAAAGTCATGCATTTTGTGGCAAGGGTGCGTAACCGATGCTCCAAGGACTGGCCATGTAATTACGATTGGGATTCAGACGATGATGCAGAGGTTGAGGCTATCCTCAATTCAGGTGGTAGGGGTTACTCCGCCCCTTAGAGAAACCTGGGGCAGAACCTTGGGGGTGGAAAAGAGTCAAAGTTACCCCAAGGAGTAGATCGCCTGGGTCTTTGGTTTAAAAAGACAGGGATTGGGGAGGGGCACTATATTTAGTATTTGTGATCAGTGCTAATTGTTTAACTGTGGAATAGAGCATTTACTTTGGATACTGTAAAATTTTATTCATTTTAGTGATGTTGAATTTCGATCACAATCTGTTCCTAAATATAATTGAAGAGGCGAGTTTTTTCTTTTATTTTCTTTTGTCATTTACAATTAGGATAACAGTTTTCCTAGCGATATAAAATGAAGTGTTCCCATCGTAGTCTGTGATCAGGTCCATTATAGAAAATTGAAAAAGGCTGTTCTTTGAAAGTTTGAAATAACCAGTAAAATGGGAAAATATGGGAGAATTATTCATGTATGATTTTTCTGCACCCCTTCATGTCTGCTGTTGTGTAAAGAAGGTTGATATATACTGTGATTTTGATTAGTTATTGCAGAATGTAGACTAAAATAAAAGTCTAATGACTAGGACACCTTGTTCATTTTTTGACCACCTGTTATATGTGAGGCACTGGTAAAGGCTGTAGGATACTGCTTACCATGGAGCACCAGTTGTGAAGAATGTTCAACATCGCATGGGAGAGGCAAATATGTAAACTGGGAGTGTGGTAAATAAGGGGTAAGAATGAGGTACCCTGAGAATATAGACAAAACATGCATGACCTTTATAAGCAGATGGGGCAGTGAAGCAGCCATCATAGGGTGCTATGGAACTTTAAGAGATGCTTAAACAAGCTTGGGAGGAGTTGAAGGGAGTATCTGGAGGGTACTCTGAAGATAGGTTGTATTTAGTATTCTTTTGAATGCTTAACCCAGTTCGGGAAATGGGACATTGGCAAAGGAAAGGGAACAATGAAGGGGGCATCATAGGGAGCTGTGGAAATAGAAAAGATATTTAAATAGCTTAAGAGGAGGAGGGCAGTGCAAAGGGTGGTTGCAGAAAATAGGCATTCATGGGATACTAGATAGGGAGGGAGGAAATATGGAGGCACTAAAGGCAGCATGGACATTTGGGAAGCAGTAAATTCTTCACTGCACCATTATGGTTATACCAAAGGGAAAGTGGAGAATGAAAAATGATATGGGTGAAGAGTTGAGGAGGGACCACAACCACAGAGTATGGTAGTTATGGCTGACTTTAATGATAATAATAATGACTCTTAATAATAATAACCCTGGAGTAATGAGGGGGAAAATCTAAGAAAGCAAAACCTCTTGGATATTGCATGAGCCAGAGAGAAGTCTTCACGTGTGACATCTCTGAAAGGTAACTTGGGCACTTCTCTCAGAAACTGCAGTTTCCTCAGTGCACTCTTTGTTTAAACTGAGTTTGTGGGGGGGGTAGGGTGGGGGGATGGGGTTAAAATTAGAATTTTAACTCTCCTTCAGCCACTGTAGTAATTTCAGAGGGCTACTTGGCATGGTGGCCCGGTGGTGAACTAAACTCTTGTGGAATGAGGTTTTATCCCAGAGCCAGGAGCTTTCACACTTCCTCACCTTGTGGTACCAAGGAGCTCAATGCCCTTCTCATCCCCTTTATCACCAGTTGCTTCAGAATTCTCCATCTCACCCTGAGACATATCTGGAGATTTGGAAGTCATCTCTCACATGGTTAACAGATACAGGCAAAAAACATATATAAGAAGCTCTGGCCACCCCTCCCCCCGAAAAAAGCTTGCCACCCTTACACTTGAGGCTAAACACTGTATGAAATGTACTGAGATAATCCCCCTAACAGGGAGCACTGAGGAAGGGTGTGTACCGTAGTCTTTGTGGGGCTCCAGGGAACAGCTGCCACACACAAAAGAGCAACAAGGCTACCTTCTTCCTTCTTTACCTCCAGCTGTGTGCTTGGCTTCCAGCTGTGTGTAAAGTCAAGTCACTGGGTGTTGTGTGGGTTACCAGATTACTTTCTGGCACAGACCCAGGGACCCACAGATACCAGCCTGCAAGCAAAGGAGGCTTAAAACAAAAGTAGAAACTATGACTCCACCACAGCTCAAAATTCATTCAACAAACAAAAGAGAGCTTTCTAGGAGCCAGGCAGTGTGATAGAAACTGGCACTGCAGGAAATCAGAAGGCATGCTTCTTGCCCTAGAAGTGTCATATTGGCAATACACCTTCAGAGGTAGTCAAGATGTGCAGCTGAAGTTGAAGTTACTTGTGACTTTCCTGATTAGAGCCACAGGGGTGGCAGGTTACAGATCCTAGACAAGACCCAAGTTCATTACCTGCAAATCCAGAGTGTTTGCCAATGCATACCAGGATCTCTGTCTTCAAAAGTTAGTTGGAGATGTCTCAGTGTCCCTAGCTTGCAGCCTCAGAGCCCTTTGGGATGGAGGCAGACTGTAAATTCCGCCCCCCCCCCACCTCTTTTCAGAAGGGGAATAAGCTCTTAGAAGTCAATCGACTCCAGATTGGTACTTCTGAAGCAGCACAGCAGGCAGAGCAAAGATTTATTGAGCTCAACCACTTTGCCTGAAGCTTGTCATATATAAACTCCATCCTTCACGGCTCTGCCAGGTCAGTATTACCTCCATTTTACAGCTAGCACAGGGAAAGAAATGTTCTTCAAAAACTTGTCTGAATCCATGATTTATTTGGCTGTGGTGGGGAATAATCATTCAGTGTGTAATGTGATTATTTCCATGTGTGGGCCGAGAAGCTTAATTCAGAGTACCAGTGGTACCCAGTATGAGGGGAAAAAGACTGGGAGTATACCTTGAGCTGCACTTTAAAAGAAATGAGTGCTACCCCCTTTATCTAGTGTATGGATGAGTAGAAAAACGGGGATAAAAACTAAAGGACAAATGGGGTGGGATGGGGGGATGATTTGGGTGTTCTTCTTTCACTTTTATTTTTTTTTATTGTTCTGGTTCTTTCTGATGTAAGGAAAATGTTCAGAGATAGATTGTGGTGATGAACGCATAACTATGTTATCATACTGTGGACAGTGGATTGTATACCATGGATGACTGTATGGTGTGTGAATGTATTTCAATAAAACTGAATTTAATAAAAAAAAATAAAAAAAAGAAACGAGTGCTAGAATTCTCAAGGCCTCCAAGCAGGAGGTTCAGCAGGGATGCATGGAGGAAAGAGTAATCTTCCCTAGCCCAAAAGGGATGCATTCCATGGCCCTGGGTTCATTCCTCTCTGGCCTGGAAGATCAGTCCCCTCACCTGACGACCAACACACTGCATTGGTACTCTAAAGAGTTAATCTTCATTTGATTAGGTTAAGGCTGACCAGGGGCGGGATTTCAGGTGGCTGTGAGAGGATTGACAGGGCTGAGGGAGAGGCAGGGAAAGAGGCTTCTGGTAAGTGGTGAGAACAAGGGAATAGTCATCATTCATTTTCATAAATTCTTTCAGCTCTGAGCTGTATCCAGTTGGGATACCAAGCTGTGAACCTCTTACGAAGCTCAGGAATCTAAACTGGCCCCACCACAGCAGAGGTTCCTCAAAAGTGAGAGGAAAATCTGCAGTTTTAACTGCAAAGACTGCCTCTGAAGCTGGATTGACTTTCTGGGTCCTAAAACACTCCATTTGTTTGGGGATCTCAGAGACAGAGAGCCCAAAACTCCCCAAGGCATAGGCAGAGTAGCAGCTGTCATTTACTGAGTGCCTAAGTGGTGCCAGGCACTTTGATGGCTGTTTACATGAATTGTCTCTAACTTTTGCAATAGCCTTGCAGGGAAGGTGCTGCCAGGCAAATTGTACAGCGGTGGGAACTCAGAGTCAGATATCAGAAGCATGTTGCCAGGGTCACCTGACTGGTCAGTGACAGCTTTGAACCGGAACCTAGGGCTGGAAATGTCTAATGCCCACACTGTTATAATACAAAAACTGACTGCATCACCAGACTTCTGGGGCTCCTCCCAGCCTTGGGAAAGTCTTCTGTCTTCTAACTCCACCTTAGCTAAGGTGATAGTGAGAAGGAGCATGCTGGGGCTGGTGAGGGGTGCATGTGAAGATAATAAGTTTGGGGATTATCTGTTCACATGCATTCTTTCTGGTTTTGTTCAGCCCCATTGCCAGGCCTTCTTGAGGGGTTACTATGTATAGAAAAAGTATGTCCTGCCAAGCTAAGTGTGTCTTCCCCATCACAACATATTCCACAGAAGCTTCACCACCATCAATTCTCAGAACCTAGACCTTGGCTTTTGCACAGAGAGACAAGAAAACAGCAAGTTTTCTGGGCCTGCAACATTGCTCGCAGATACTTTTTCCAATCCAGACAGTACAATGGGCTGAGAGGCTAGGGGTAAGACACAGGCAGCAAGCATCTGCCCAGGCAAAAAGAGAGGCAGGTGCTGGTGTGGGTGCAGGTGGGGGTGAGGTGGGGTGCACTTCTTTTGACCCTGGCCTTTGCAGCCATGTGCAGAGCAGATGAAGGCCACAATGACATATGAATTCTGCCTGGGCACGCATCCACTCTTGTGAAGTGGGTAGCAGCCAGGACCCTCTGTCTCTGTCTCTCCTGTGGGTAGAAACTAAGAATTCCAGCTCGCTGGAGAAAAGGATTTTGAGGTGTTGTGGAGAAGAGTGGTTGCTATACAAGAGGTACTGAGACCTGGGCACAGGGCTCCTCAGGGTCTATGAGCTGTGAAACAGTAAAGCCCCAAAGGGCTAATGAAATTTCTTTGAAATCTGTGTGAGGACATTTGGATAAAGGACAGTCTCAACTCAGCCAAGATCATACAGAAAAATAAGTCAGAAGCAATCTGGGGCTTGCAGAATAGGCTTTTGAAGGAGAAATGGACCTTAAGCTTGTACTGCTCATCATCCAATAGGCATAAAGCTCACACAGGGTGGGTTCAAGGAGAAGTTAGAGCCCATGAACAGCTGGTGAAAATCGGACCCTGTTGTGCCCCTGTTCCTGTTACAAATGACACCCTCGTGCATGTTATCTCAAAATTGGCAACTCGTGAGAGGTGGTTGAAATCCCTCCTACAACTGTGACCAAGGAGGCCTTTGATTCACTCTCAGCCTGAAAAGTCTCAAAAATAACCTGGCCCATGTTGTTTGGGATGGTGTAATTATTTAACAAGTCATTCAGTCTCTCATTCAATCCATATTTGTTGAGGTCTACAATGGGACAGCCAGGGTTCCAGCCACCTGGGATACAAAGGAAACAAATCACAAGATCCCATGCCCTTGTAAATGGCACATAATCATGCAAGGAAACAGAAATAAAAAGTAAACCTTTTAAATACCAAATCATACTGAATGTGATAAGTACTCTGGGCGTGGGGGTGGGGTGGGGGAAGCTAACAGAGAACAGAGTGAGGCAGAGCAGGAATGCTAGGAGAGAAAGAATAATAAATTCATTATTTGATGGTGGGCAGCATAGAACTCATGAAAGGGGGACAGATGAACAAATAAATGAAGAAGGTGAGAGGGTTCACCATGCTGATATACAAAGGAGCTATGGTCCAGGCAGAGGGACCAGCTAGCACAAAAGCTCTAAGACAGGGGAGTGTCTAGCATGTTCAAGAAAGGTGAGAGCCCAGTGTGGTAGTAGTGGAGTGAGCAAAAGGGACAAGAGAAGGAGATAAAGTCAGAGAGATTAATAGAGTCCTAGATTATGTAGGGCTTAAAAGGCCATCTTAAGGAACTTGGCTCTTTCTTGTAGTAAATTTTGAGCATGGGGTGGAGCAGGATGGTGTAGGTTACCAGGAGTTGAGCAGAGGAGTAACATGATCTGACTTAATCTCTTGAAAGGATCACTGACTACTTACATTGTTGAGAATAAGATAAAGACTGGCAAGGGTGGGAGCAGGGAGACCAGGTAGGAAGGTATTGCTTAGCCAGGCTAGAGATGTTGGTGGTATGGACCATCCTGATAGCAGTACATATGGTGAGAACTGTTCAGTTTCAGATAAATTTTGAGGTTGACCTGACAGAATTTCCTCTTGGTGTCAATGTGGGGTGTCAGAGCAGAGTCAAGGATGACTCCAGGATTCTTTTCCTTTTTGACCTGAGCAACTAGAACAATGGAATAGCTATCAACTGATATGGGGGGATGCTACAGCTGGAAGAGGGCTTATGGGTAAGGATGGGATAGAAGTTCAGTTTGGACATGTTGAGTTAAGGTATCTCCTTGACTTCCAGGTGGAAATGTTGAGTAGGCAGTTGTATTTACAAGTCACGAATTTGGCTGAAAACTCTGTATATTATATATATACATGGGGTTTAAAAGCCACGAGACTATAGAGACCCCCTAGGAACTGGTTGTAAATAGAGAAGAGCAAAAGGCCTTGGATGGAGCCCTGGGCCATAAAGAGATCAGGGAGAAGAGGAGACACCAGCAAAGGAAACTGAGAAGGAGCCACAGTGAAATAGGAGGTAAACCAAGAATGTGGCATCCTGGGAACCATGTGAAGAAAGTGTTATCAAGGAAGAGGCAGTGATCAGCCATGCTGAAGGCTGATGCCAGGTGAAATAAGATGAGGACTGGGAATTGACCATCAGATGTAGCAATGCAGTGGTCCCTGGTGACCTTGATAAGTGCAGCTTCATCAGAGGATTGGGTGATAAAGCCTGCTTTGAGAGCATTTAAGAGAGAATGAGAGGAGAGGAATCAGTGAGTACAGACAACTCTTAAGAGAAGTTTTGCTGCAAATGGGAGCAAAGAAACTGGGCAGAATCTGATAAGGAAGAGGGAGACAGGAGAACAGAAGAAATACCATTGTGCTGAAGGGAAGCACCCAGTAGAGAGGGGTAAAATAGATAGCATAGGAGAGACAGAGAGAATTTTAACGGTAACTTTGCATAGGCAAGAGGCACAGGGACCTTGTATATAGAGGAGGGATAGAGCATGCATGTGGCAGTGCAACTTATGACCACTAAGATGAATTTAGTTACTGGATTGGGAAGAGGTGAGCTAGGCATTCTGACCTTGTTCAGGTTTGCTAATGCAAAACAGTTCCTAAAACCCACAAGGCAAACTCCATTAGATTTCAAAGTCTGAGAGTCATTTATAAAATGACTCTATATCCTTGAGGCTTGAGAGAGCAGGAGTCTAATCCTTTCCAAGGGCCTTTGCAGCAGCCCTTTGCTCTCCAAACGCTGCGGTGAGTTCTCCAGCATATCCACGCATTGGGGAGACCACCTTCTTCTTGGCCCCACTCTCCTCAAACATCAGGGTGCTACCCAGACTCTGCCTCTCCGGGCAAAGGTTCTCCCCTCTCCAAACAGTGGGGTGGTGGCCAGGCTCTCCCCAATCCCCGGGGAATGTGCTCCACCCTCTCTGAGGCTTGGGGTGGCAGCACCACTCTTCCTGAGCATCAAGGCGGAAGGTCCACCCTCTGCCTCTGAGGAAAACTGACCCTTTCCACATGCATGGGTTGCTCTGCTCTCCTTGCCCAAGATTTCTTGTCTCCAGACCTCAACCTCCATTGTTCTGTTGTTGAAGAAATTTTTCCTTCAATTTGTCCCTTCTCCGTCCCCTCCAGTCCAGACTGGCAGTGGCTCCATTTATACAGATCTTGCAAAAAATTTGTTGGCTTAGTATGAAGCACACAGGGGTCAAAACCATCAGACAACAGGAGTTTCCACAAATCCCTTCTGGATAACTCCATCTCCAATCCTGGCTTGTACTGAAATGGTGGTCAGTTTCCATGTTTGGTTAAATCCTCAACTGGAGCACTATCCTCTGGGATCTCACTTTCTGGAAGCCCACAATTTTCCAAACTATCAATTCCTGGTTTGTTTGTACCCAAGAGTTCAATTCTCAGCTCATCCCTCTCCTCTCACATTTTACTATAAGCTGAAAGGAAAAGCCAGGACACGCTTTCAATATTTGGCATAGAAATCTCTTCAGCTAAGTATCCCAGCTTGTCGCTTTCAAATTCTGCCTTCCCTCTGACACCAGGACTCAATTTTGCTAAATTCTCTGCCACTTTAAAACAAAGATCACCTGCCTTCCAGTTTGCAATGACACACTCAACATTTCTGTTCAAGGCCTCATCAGAGCCATCTTCAGAGTCCATATTTCTACCAACAGTCTCTTCAAAGCAATCTAGGCCTTTTCTATCAAGCTCCTCACAATTCTTCCGGAATCTTCCCCCATCCATTTAAAAAGCTGTTCCAACATGTTTGATATTTGCAAACTCAGCAGCACCCCACTTGCAGTACCAAAATCTGTTCTGGTTTGCTAATGCTGCAATTATGCAAAATACCATAAATGGATTGGCTTTTATAAAGGGGGTTTATTTGGTTACAAAGTTACAGTCTGAAGGCCATAAAGTGTCCAAACTAAGGCATTAACAATAGGGTACCTTCACTGAAGAAAAGCCATTGATGTCTGGAATGCCTCTGGTCAGCTGGGAAGGCACGTGGCTGGTGTCTGCTTGTTCCCAGGTTGCGTTTCAAAATGGCTTTCTCCAAAATGTCTCTGGGCTTAGCTTCTCGGGCAAACTCTGGGCTAGTATCTCCAAGGCATCAGCAAAAGTCTGCTTTCAGTGGCTCTCTCTAAAATGTCTCTCTCAGCTGCAGCACTGAGCTCCTTCTGTCTGAGCTCTTATAGGGCTCCAGTAAACTAATCAAGACCCATGCTTCATGGTCAGGGCCACAGCTCCATGGAAATAATTCAATCAGAGTTATCACCACAGGTGGGTAAGTCATATCTCCATGGAAACAATCAAGAGGTCACACCCTAATCAGAAAGATTAATCAATCTGCCCCCCCAAGATTGCATTAAAGAATATGGCTTTTCCTAGGGGACATAATTTATCCAAACTGGCACAGACCCCCTTGCAGTCATCTA